>NC_132839.1:46599807-46604807 GCF_048164855.1 Canis lupus baileyi | reverse complement strand
GTGATGGAACTCGTGGATACAGTTTTCAAAAATAGCCAAGGAAAATACTGTGAGAGATCTTACTGGAAAAAAGTACCATTTGGGGGGCTCGCATATTTGCAAGTCGGGGGACCAGCCGATTAGCCCCCGGCGAGAGTTTGTTTAGGTGGAAAAGTCTCTCCCTGCCGCCTTCAGTCCATCTAGCCACCTGACCAGCAATGCAGATCCCAGGGATCACGCCCTTAAATCAGCAAACCTTTGGAAGGATGGAGCCAAATCTTTCTTTAAGAGACTTTTAGCTAAGACACTTTGCTGTTCCATCAGACACATAATTATACAATAGGCTAATTTTCAAGAATCTGTTTTTTTCCTAAACATCAATCAGACTGTAGAAAACACCTACTACTCAACATTGACATATACTGTAATTCCCTTGGAAAAGTAACTTACCTTAGGGAAATATTTTACTTAACAGAGAAAGACTGTTTATTTACCCTGAGTTCCTTGCAAGGTTGGTGTCTGTTTTCTGTTGTTGTTGTTGTTGTTTTTGTTTTAACTAGTTTCAGAACTTGGAGAAGTAAGACCAGGCTCAAATGCAACAATAACAACAACAGTAACAACAACTCATGGACTTTAAAATTCTGAAATGAATTCTTTAGCTCCAAAATGTAAAACTGTCCCAGCAAGAATGTCACAAAGTGTAAGCACCGAAGGATCTGTATTTTACTAAAAACACTCTCTCCATAACATCCAGAGCGTACACAGAGAATGAGCTGCCATAATTTCTACTGCTGTGTCTGTATTTATTCTATCTTCTGGTACACTTAACAATTTGATACTATTTTCTAAAAGATTTCTCAGACTGAGACTCCCACCCCATCCATCTCCTCTTATAGTCAGTCCACCCGTCTAGATTTGCAGAAAAGAATGTTCCCTCCATTTCTGTGAAAACTGGCTCTCTTTCTAATCACGAGGGGGTCTACAATTAGAGGTGACCTTGGTGGCAGGTAGCAGCAGCAGTAGCAGCAAAAGCAAGAAAGAAAGAAAGAAAGAAAGAAAGAAAGAAAGAAAGAAAGAAAGAAAGAAAGAAAGAAACAGAGAGAGAAGGAAAGAAGGAAAGACAAATAACAGTTAACCCACTTAAGAAAATAACATTCTGCTGATTGACCAACACTCTTTAAATTTTAGCTATTAACGACTCTCACAGAAACAGGAACTGCCAATAACAAACTTGATTTCCAATGTCCCCAAGGTAATAATAATCCACTAATTTGACCATAACCCCAGTTGGCCCTCCGTAGCAGTTTCTATTTGGTTTTTGAAGCAGGGAAGCCTTATCTTTCTTTGAGAGAAACAAAAACAACAACAATAACAACAACAAGGGGCAGGGGGGAGTGGGCAGTGAAGTTAAGGAGTGTGGAGAGAAAACACATGGAAATTTAATGTGAAAGTTTCTTGTTGCAATAAAGCTGTTAGGTTTGGCATGAAGACTGTTATCAGATGGTTTCTTTGACATTACTTGAGCCTTTCAGTAAGTAAGACAAGCCTGAAGGATTAGCTTGTCAACTTCAGCCTGTCATGTTTGGGGGGGGCGGTGTTCTTTTCTTTCCCTCCTTTTTTTTTCCTTTTCTCTTTTTTCTTTTCTTTCTTTCTTTTTTGGATCTCTTTTTTCTTTTTTTCCTTCTTCTTTGCTTGCATCTCCCTTCACCAGCTTTAGAGACACGGTAGAGGCAGTTAACAGAAGAGAGAGGACAACCATCAACTCAACCCCACATTGATCATGAATGTCCTGCTTTTAAAGACAAGTGAGCCAACCAAGCTGGAAGGCTAATCACCCTGAGCAAGTATGAATTTATCTAAAGAGGATTTCATGTGGAACCCCTGGAGCCGGCCGCCAAACGGATGACTGCACATTTTAAGAAAGTTAGTGGGCCTTCTCCCAATCAACTGTCAGGCCACATAAAAGGTCTGGAACACGCTGACTTAAGCAAACGATATTTAGCCATCTCAGGATACCATAAGGCCCGAGATTTTGCTTTGTTGGAGCTGACAGGAAATATTGATACGTATCAAGTAGCACTCCTGATGTTAAAAGGAAGATGTGACTCCTTTTGGCTCCATCTCTATTTCCAAAACTGGCTTGTGCTTTGAAAACAAGGTGGGGGCAGGGGAGATGCCCAACTCAGCACTTCACTTGGGACTTAATCCAGCTTTCCCAGGACTGCGCAATTTAGTGAAAATGGGAACCGAGCTCAATTTGCCTGTATTTAGAACAACAGAATCGATCAGAATTTGAATCTGCAAACTCTCTGCCTGTCCAGCTGACAGGTGGACCCTGCAAACGACCCCAGATTCTCTTCCTTCAGTTGATTCGCTTAGAAAACCTGCGGTGGTTATGTCTGGGGTGTGTGATTATGCTAAAGTATCTGAGAAATATCTGGCTACCCAGTCTAAAAGGCAAACGCTCTGAACAGATCCTATAAATTGAGGCTCTGTTATTGCGAGAAATAACATTTGCAATCCTACAGATTCATCACTTTTAGTGTTTTAGCCACATGGGGGAGAAAAATCATAATGTCCCATCTTGGCAAAATTTGATTGTGAACATGAAGCTGTTACCATCGAATAAAGGTTGGTTTGGAGGCTTTAATTTAAAAGAGCGGGGACAGCCCCATGCTATGTTATCAGAATACCCTAAATGTTCTCCATTGGTAATTTGGCGGCCAAGGTGATACCCTTGAAGATGCTGGAGGGGGCAGTGTTAATAAAATGCCCATTGGCATGAAACGGCATTTCTAGAATCCTGATTGTGGAACTAGAAAGGAAAGCGAAATTTGTAACAGCACAATAAGCCAGGGGAACGCAGAAAAGAACCTGCTTGTTCTGTGTGGAAGATCGCTTCCAGTTAAACAAAGAAATTTAGGGTCGTCTGCTTTTCATGAAAATCGCATACATATGGCCTTTGAAATTTGTCACTGAAGATGGTTTTGCTCTAAGGTAAAATTCACCACTTTATAGCTTTTCAGCTGCAAATCTCTAGCTTTTTTTTTTCTTCTCTCTTTTGGCCTGCAGCCCAATATGAATGTATGATCACTAGCACAATAGTTAAACATCTGAGTCTTTTTGAAGTGCCTTCAATGTTTCAATGATGTGATGGTTGATTGCCTAGCAGTCAGTTTAGAAAAGCACTTCATTCTGCCCCCTAGTGGTAGAGATTAAAGTTTAATGACTGATTCATCCTACATAAAGCTTGCTTTCCTCTTTTTTCCCCTCCTCTCTCTTTTCCATATTTTAAGGACATAGTGTAGGGCGAGAAGTACTAATGTGTTTCTTCATAATCAGTAAGGTGCATATTTTCGACAAGAAAACTTCTCTACAGAATGAACTCAAAATTTTACAAGCCACGGGATCACTTCATACATGCTTTACCGGCATTGCTGTGCTTTGCTAAACAATATACACTACGACTCTAAACAGACATTGTTCCCACTACAGCATCCCTTCTGGAAAAAATTCTGGGATTCTTGATGGAAGCTCTTAACCAAGGAGTGCATGGTGTTGCCAAAATTATGGGAAAAATATATACGCTCAGAAAAAGCATTGCATATTATCAGATATTGTGGAATGTTACCTTCCTTTCTTTCAGATGACTATTTTTGTACAACAAACAATAAAAACCATTCCCACTAATTATAATGCTGGTTACTCCACAGGTCACACTTCCTTTGTGTTCAAGTTCACAAAGAGTGCCACACACACCCAAGGTAAAGAAAGGGTTTGGATGTCAAGATTTTTGATATGGGAAAAGTTGATCACATTCAACTCTATTTTGGAGGGCTGAGGTGGGAGCTGACAGCAAAGTAGAAGGGATTTGTTTGGGTTTTTATCCTCTCCCAGTTTTGTTTTGTCTGTGTATTTGTTTTTCATCTTTAATGTAGAGTTCCTAGCCTGCATGCTGGCAAACATATTAAAGCACTCGAAATCAAGCACCCCTAATATAGGTACCATCCAATGAGTGCGTGTTTAGGTCTTGTGCCAGTGAGAGCTCACGTGGGAGGGAGATGAAAACTGAAGAGGAGGAGGGGTCCGTGGAGAGTGGACGGGCCAGCTGGACCGTGTGTAATGTGTCAGTTTGCTTCTATGCCACTATTGTGAGGCTGATGTTGGAATGCAGGGAAAGCGCTAGTTTATTGAATAAGGAGCCATGTAAATTCCAGCTGTCAACATGTGATCACTCCTTTGGACAAAGAGAGAGGTTTTCTCCTTACCCAGATTTGATTGCTAGTCACAGCCACACATTCTCCTGAGCCCTTCTGCCACCAGGCTAGCCTTTGGATACCCTTCTCTTTGCAGACTGGTTCTGCAGGTTTAGCACCTAGTTTTGTAAAGGTGTATGCATTGGAATTCGAATGACATAAAGTCATGATTTATTCAGGAAATAATGGTTCGGGCTATAGTGATATCAAACGATCAATAGTATTTTGAAAGGAGCATGCTTGCTATTGTTTTATGTATTTTAGTGTAATAGGCAAATGCTTGACTCAAAAAGAATAGTCCAAAACAAAAAATTAATAACTAGATGGCTTTCCTTATTGTGAAGCCTGTCACCTGGGTTGTAACGATATCAATTTAATTTCTTTCTTTAAAAACTGCTCTAGGGAACCACATGATCCACACAGGGCCAGCGGTGCACTCACTTCTTATCTGGCCTTCTTGCTATCTAGCTCCCCACCCTCTCTGTGTGGTTTGCAAGAGGCTGCTGACATTTCTGAGATTTGGAGTGGGGTTCTGGGAAGCTCTCTACAAACTGGAAGGGGAGGAGGAAGAGGTGGAGGAGGAGAGGAAAAAAAAGTATTCTCTGGGTAAGATCAACTCCAAAGCAGCTTGAGTGTGATGGGAGTTTAATTAGAGGGGAAAAAAAATCATCCCTGTTCACACAGGCAAACATTATTCATATCTAGGAGATCTCCGGTGCCAATTTTTTTTCTTTGATAATGGGAAGCCTAGAACATTTTGTGGCA